>NC_135499.1:47896537-47899037 GCF_052857255.1 Amblyomma americanum | reverse complement strand
GAATTCAGTTCTGCGTTCCCTTCTAAAGAATATGTCCTTCGACTTGTCTATTGGTAATGACACTGGTATTTTAGAATACTAAACCTTCCAAATTTAACACTTTCTTAAAAGAAATTATTGTGCTGTAAAATTTCTGGTACAGTCAGTTCATCATTCCATATGTTTCTGCATGTGATATAAGACCAAAATACCGTTACTGCATTCCTCGCTCTTCAACCCGGTACGGACAGCGTACAAGTCAATACTACGTACTTGCCTGTTTCAACAGTTTGCCACCTAGTCTATTCCGCATGGAAACAAAATCTGTCGGTCTGTCTCACTGTCTATCAATCTATCTATCTATCTATCTATCTATCTATCTATCTATCTATCTATCTATCTATCTATCTATCTATCTATCTATCTATCTATCTATCTATCTATCTATCTATCTATCTATCTATCTATCTATCTATCTATCTATCTATCTATCTATCTATCTATCTATCTATCTATCTATCTATCTATCTATCTATCTATCTATCTATCTATCTATCTATCTATCTATCTATCTATCTATCTATCTATCTATCTATCTATCTATCTATCTATCTATCTATCTATCTATCTATCTATCTATCTATCTATCTATCTATCTATCTATCTATCTATCTATCTATCTATCTATCTATCTATCTATCTATCTATCTATCTATCTATTTATCTGTCTATTTTTCTATTTATCTATCTATCTATCTATCTATCTATCTATCTATCTATCTATCTATCTATCTATCTATCTATCTATCTATCTATCTATCTATCTATCTATCTATCTATCTATCTATCTATCTATCTATCTATCTATCTATCTATCTATCTATCTATCTATCTATCTATCTATCTATCTATCTATCTATCTATCTATCTATCTATCTATCTATCTATCTATCTATCTATCTATCTATCTATCTATCTATCTATCTATCTATCCATCGATCTGTCTATCTATCTATACTGTCTATATGTCTATAGCTGTCTCTATCTATCTATCTATATCCATTTATATCTCTCTATCTATATCCATCTGTCTCTATCTAGCTATCTCTATCTATCTATCTCTATCTCTTTTGAGATGTGTGAAAAATAAATGAAAAACTTTAAGCTCTGAACACGACTAAGCAATGTTCCTTCTATGCAGAAACCATTACCTTATGGGCCACCATGGGCAATGTTGGGACCCTGGAAGTAACTCTTCAAGCAGGTGCGGACTCGGTAGTGGAGTGCGCAGCCTCTATAGGCCTCGCGTGCTCCTCTGCTAAGTCTGAACTCTTGCTACTCTACCAGACCCTGAACCGAAACAGGAAGCAAAACCCCTCCATACACGTCGAGGTCAATGGTCTACCAGTGCCAGAGGTTGAAAGGATACGCATCCTAGGTGTGTTCTTACAAAACAATGGACGCAGCACGGATACCATCTCCGAACTAACAGTCACGACATATCAAACCAATCGACTGATTAAAAGAGTAGCCAACAAGCACCGAGGCATGCGTGAACATGACCTAAGGTGGCTGGTGCAGGCATTCGTGATTAGTCGGATGGTTTACTCCCTTAACTACCTCTACCTCACAAAGTTGGAGGAAGATAAGGTATATGCACTAATAAGACAGGCATACAAGTCAGCCCTAAATCTCCCACTACGAGCTCCCACCAACCATCTCCTACGCATGGAATCACAATACACTACAAGAAATAACTGAAGCTCATCGCATGGCTAAGATTGACAGACTATCCTCCACAAATACAGGTAGACACATTCTTGCCTCTCTAAAGATTCAGCCAACAGGTCCACCCCCATACAACACCCACGCCATCCCAACACATACCATGGATGGACTCATAGCTCACCCTCTGCCCTAAACGTACACCCAGTTCACAACCAGGCCAGACGCGAATCTCGTGCCAAGCTCGTGCCATGCAAACGACAAAGACGCGGCCGACGTGGACGTGGCAGAGTACATCCACAATTCGGCGTACGCCATCACTGTTGCATTGCATGACCTCAAGCACATAGCCTCATGCTCGATTAAGGCAACAACCTCACTTGAAGCCGAAGAAGCAGCCATAGTGTTTGCCATTTCCTCCTCCGCTGCCACACTCATTCTGAGTGACACTAAAACAGCAATCACGAATTTTGCACGGGGACACATTCATTCTACCACCGGAAAAATTCTCAATTTTTGCTCCACAGAACCTCGACCAGTTCAAATTGTTTGGGTGCCAGCCCACGCAGGCAACCCCGGCAACGAAGTGGCCCACTCTCTTGCTCGAGCGTACGTCAACCGAGCAGGGCACGCCGTAGACCGGGGTAGCGCTAGGGACCGGCTCGTCACCTATCATGAAATAACCCTCCATTACAAGGGAGCAAAGACTCGTCTATCCCCCAACACAAATCTCTCTCTCGAAAGGACAACAAACTATCCGGATTTGTTATCCCTTATCAACCCAGGCCAATACACA
>NC_135499.1:47874037-47891537 GCF_052857255.1 Amblyomma americanum | reverse complement strand
ACGCCTGTCATATGATACGTTCCCTTCCAAAATACAGGCTTCATCTGCGCATTCAAGGCTGTGATGATCAGCGCGAAACTATGTATCTCAGCCTGAACAGCAGTTTCCACTACAAAACGCAATGACCGACCCGCGCATGTAAGCAGCACATATATTCGGCAAAATATTGGAAATGTATTCACAAAAGCCGGTACTACAAAGGACCAGAGTAAAGCTAATCATTTCCAATATTGGGCTGATTGTACTGCTTGGGCGTGAAGGTGATGTCATTCACTCTCGGCAATTGAAAGCCTGCGTACATGCACCGCCTTGCATCTATAACTATGTAAAATCAGCGGAAACATTGGGGGCGAATGTCTATGATCACGCGTGCTATAGAATGACTTGACGAAATGGACCAGCGTAGATATCAGCCGCCGCGGTGGCTGATTGGTTATGTGCGGTGAGCTGCTGGCCCGAAAGAGGCGGGTTCGATTCCGGCCCCGGCGGTCGAATTTCGATGGAGGCGAAATTGTAGAGGCCCGTGTGCTGTGCGATGTCAGAGCACGTTAAAGAACCCCAGGATGTCGAAATTTCCGGAGCCCTTCACTACGGCGTCTCTCATAGCCTTATTCGCTTCGGGACGATAAACCCCATAAACCAACCAGTATATATATGAGACGGCCTATACAAACGTTCACGCAGTGGCTAGAAATTTTGTTATTTAACTCGGCTGTATAGTTGCCTGTTTTACGGTGGCAATCATTGGTCTACAGACAATCATTGGCTGTCGGCCAAATGTCTTGGCCTGATCTTTGACAGTGATCACTCTTGAAACTCACCTTTCTTTTGTTTGCCAAAGACTTCGTGGTGTATCGTGTGTGCTGTATAATGTTAGATATTTTCTGCCTTTTTCTGTCGGTAAGTGTGTTACACATGTTCTAGCCTGTAGTGTTCTTAGATATGGAATCACTGATTATGGTCCCTGCACGGTTCGCTGGCAGCACAGGGTGAATTCAGTTCTGCGTTCCCTTCTAAAGAATATGTCCTTCGACTTGTCTATTGGTAATGACACTGGTATTTTAGAATACTAAACCTTCCAAATTTAACACTTTCTTAAAAGAAATTATTGTGCTGTAAAATTTCTGGTACAGTCAGTTCATCATTCCATATGTTTCTGCATGTGATATAAGACCAAAATACCGTTACTGCATTCCTCGCTCTTCAACCCGGTACGGACAGCGTACAAGTCAATACTACGTACTTGCCTGTTTCAACAGTTTGCCACCTAGTCTATTCCGCATGGAAACAAAATCTGTCGGTCTGTCTCACTGTCTATCAATCTATCTATCTATCTATCTATCTATCTATCTATCTATCTATCTATCTATCTATCTATCTATCTATCTATCTATCTATCTATCTATCTATCTATCTATCTATCTATCTATCTATCTATCTATCTATCTATCTATCTATCTATCTATCTATCTATCTATCTATCTATCTATCTATCTATCTATCTATCTATCTATCTATCTATCTATCTATCTATCTATCTATCTATCTATCTATCTATCTATCTATCTATCTATCTATCTATCTATCTATCTATCTATCTATCTATCTATCTATCTATCTATCTATCTATCTATCTATCTATCTATCTATCTATCTATCTATCTATCTATCTATCTATCTATCTATCTATCTATCTATCTATCTATTTATCTGTCTATTTTTCTATTTATCTGTCTATTTTTCTATTTATCTATCTATCTATCTATCTATCTATCTATCTATCTATCTATCTATCTATCTATCTATCTATCTATCTATCTATCTATCTATCTATCTATCTATCTATCTATCTATCTATCTATCTATCTATCTATCTATCTATCTATCTATCTATCTATCTATCTATCTATCTATCTATCTATCTATCTATCTATCTATCTATCTATCTATCTATCTATCTATCTATCTATCTATCTATCTATCCATCGATCTGTCTATCTATCTATACTGTCTATATGTCTATAGCTGTCTCTATCTATCTATCTATATCCATTTATATCTCTCTATCTATATCCATCTCTCTCTATCTAGCTATCTCTATCTATCTATCTCTATCTCTTTTGAGATGTGTGAAAAATAAATGAAAAACTTTAAGCTCTGAACACGACTAAGCAATGTTCCTTCTATGCAGAAACCATTACCTTATGGGCCACCATGGGCAATGTTGGGACCCTGGAAGTAACTCTTCAAGCAGGTGCGGACTCGGTAGTGGAGTGCGCAGCCTCTATAGGCCTCGCGTGCTCCTCTGCTAAGTCTGAACTCTTGCTACTCTACCAGACCCTGAACCGAAACAGGAAGCAAAACCCCTCCATACACGTCGAGGTCAATGGTCTACCAGTGCCAGAGGTTGAAAGGATACGCATCCTAGGTGTGTTCTTACAAAACAATGGACGCAACACGGAGACCATCTCCGAACTAACAGTCACGACATATCAAACCAATCGACTGATTAAAAGAGTAGCCAACAAGCACCGAGGCATGCGTGAACATGACCTAAGGTGGCTGGTGCAGGCATTCGTGATTAGTCGGATGGTTTACTCCCTTAACTACCTCTACCTCACAAAGTTGAAGGAAGATAAGGTATATGCACTAATAAGACAGGCATACAAGTCAGCCCTAAATCTCCCACTACGAGCTCCCACCAACCATCTCCTACGCATGGAATCACAATACACTACAAGAAATAACTGAAGCTCATCGCATGGCTAAGATTGACAGACTATCCTCCACAAATACAGGTCGACACATTCTTGCCTCTCTAAAGATTCAGCCAACAGGTCCACCCCCATACAACACCCACGCCATCCCAACACATACCATGGATGGACTCATAGCTCACCCTCTGCCCTAAACGTACACCCAGTTCACAACCAGGCCAGACGCGAATCTCGTGCCAAGCTCGTGCCATGCAAACGACAAAGACGCGGCCGACGTGGACGTGGCAGAGTACATCCACAATTCGGCGTACGCCATCACTGTAGCATTGCATGACCTCTAGCACATAGCCTCATGCTCGATTAAGGCAACAACCTCACTTGAAGCCGAAGAAGCAGCCATAGTGTTTGCCATTTCCTCCTCCGCTGCCACACTCATTCTGAGTGACACTAAAACAGCAATCACGAATTTTGCACGGGGACACATTCATTCTACCACCGGAAAAATTCTCAATTTTTGCTCCACAGAACCTCGACCAGTTCAAATTGTTTGGGTGCCAGCCCACGCAGGCAACCCCGGCAACGAAGTGGCCCACTCTCTTGCTCGAGCGTACGTCAACCGAGCAGGGCACGCCGTAGACCGGGGTAGCGCTAGGGACCGGCTCGTCACCTATCATGAAATAACCCTCCATTACAAGGGAGAAAAGACTCGTCTATCCCCCAACACAAATCTCTCTCTCGAAAGGACAACAAACTATCCGGATTTGTTATCCCTTATCAACCCAGGCCAATACACACCCGAATGCTCTCTTTGTGGGGCTCTGAGAGCCAACTTTGACCACATTTTATATCTCTGCCCAGAATTCCAACCACCATCTCGCTGGAACATCACGGACAAAAAGTGTTGGGAGATCGCGGTCTTCAGCTACGAGCCGGCCTCACAAAGGCGGCTGGTGCAGTGGGCTGGCCAGGTCGCCACACGTTATGGACTGTTGGCCACCACTCGGGATCAAGAGCCAGACCAACCCTAGGCAGTAAATCGTCCATAAGGCTCATCAATAAAGTTTTCACCTACATACCTAAGCAGTACCGATGCCGAGAGCTTTGGTCTTCTCAGAGACTCTCCCCGCTCCCCTCCCCCTATTTCCACTTGTGATGTTTTTAAGTTCTTACTTGCAATTTTCCCTGTATACTGCAAAAGCTTCAACATAAATTCAGTTAAAAATGAAATGTGATTCAGGTTCTTCGCCCTGGGCTCTGCAGCAGTTCCCTGAAAAAAGAGTTTTTTGTAGTAAGCTTAGTACAGACAACTTCGGCACAAAACTGAGACCACAATTTCTTGTCATTCCTTTTTTTATTCGACGCTTTCTCTTCTATTTCAACCTTTTCTGTCCCCAATCGCCCTCCCTAAGGTCCAGCCACAGGCAGTTGTTTCTATATGCCGGGGAAGCTCTGTTCTTTTCGTTAGATATTGTTACCTCAATTATTATGAGCCTCTTTCCCGATAATCTTAATACGTTCATGCGACTGTTCGCTGCAAATCCACGTTGATGTAACTTTAGCGTTACAGATTTATATAATAATTGACGAGAGATATGTGAAATCCTCTTCTTCAAATTAATCATGCCGCCAGGATTACGAAAAGTCGCATGATAATTGGCACCCCCGGCACGTAATCAACTAATAATATTGAATTTACTTTTAGCGACTGTAGTAAACGGACTTATTCACATAAAAACCTTAAACGCAGCCGTACCTTTAAACAATTCGAATCGAAAGAATTCTCCTAGCACGCCTGTCATATGATACGTTCCCTTCCAAAATACAGGCTTCATCTGCGCATTCAAGGCTGTGATGATCAGCGCGAAACTATGTATCTCAGCCTGAACAGCAGTTTCCACTACAAAACGCAATGACCGACCCGCACATGTAAGCAGCACATATATTCGGCAAAATATTGGAAATGTATTCACAAAAGCCGGTACTACAAAGCACCAGAGTAAAGCTAATCATTTCCAATATTGGGCTGATTGTACTGCTTGGGCGTGAAGGTGATGTCTTTCACTCTCGGCTATTGAAAGCCTGCTTACATGCACCGCCTTGCATCCATAACTATGTAAAATCAGCGGAAACATTGGAGGCGAATGTCTATGATCACGAGTGCTATAGAATGACTTGACGAAATGGACCAGCGTAGATATCAGCCGCCGCGGTGGCTGAGTGGTTATGTGCGGTGAGCTGCTGGCCCGAAAGAGGCGGGTTCGATTCCGGCCCCGGCGGTCGAATTTCGATGGAGGCGAAATTGTAGAGGCCCGTGTGCTGTGCGATGTCAGAGCACGTTAAAGAACCCCAGGATGTCGAAATTTCCGGAGCCCTTCACTACGGCGTCTCTCATAGCCTTATTCGCTTCGGGACGATAAACCCCATAAACCAACCAGTATATATATGAGACGGCCTATACAAACGTTCACGCAGTGGCTAGAAATTTTAATATTTAACTCAGCTGTATAGTTGCCTGTTTTACGGTGGCAATCATTGGTCTACAGACAATCATTGGCTGTCGGCCAAATGTCTTGGCCTGATCTTTGACAGTGATCACTCTTGAAACTCACCTTTCTTTTGTTTGCCAAAGACTTCGTGGTGTATCGTGTGTGCTGTATAATGTTAGATATTTTCTGCCTTTTTCTGTCGGTAAGTGTGTTACACATGTTCTAGCCTGTAGTGTTCTTAGATATGGAATCACTGATTATGGTCCCTGCACGGTTCGCTGGCAGCACAGGGTGAATTCAGTTCTGCGTTCCCTTCTAAAGAATATGTCCTTCGACTTGTCTATTGGTAATGACACTGGTATTTTAGAATACTAAACCTTCCAAATTTAACACTTTCTTAAAAGAAATTATTGTGCTGTAAAATTTCTGGTACAGTCAGTTCATCATTCCATATGTTTCTGAATGTGATATAAGACCAAAATACCGTTACTGCATTCCTCGCTCTTCAACCCGGTACGGACAGCGTACAAGTCAATACTACGTACTTGCCTGTTTCAACAGTTTGCCACCTAGTCTATTCCGCATGGAAACAAAATCTGTCGGTCTGTCTCACTGTCTATCAATCTATCTATCTATCTATTTATCTGTCTATTTTTCTATCTATCTATTTTTCTATCTATCTATCTATCTATCTATCTATCTATCTATCTATCTATCTATCTATCTATCTATCTATCTATCTATCTATCTATCTATCTATCTATCTATCTATCTATCTATCTATCTATCTATCTATCTATCTATCTATCTATCTATCTATCTATCTATCTATCTATCTATGTATCTATCTATCTATCTATCTATCTATCTATCTATCTATCTATCTATCTATCTATCTATCTATCTATCTATCTATCTATCTATCTATCTATCTATCTATCTATCTATCTATCTATCTATCTATCTATCTATCTATCTATCTATCTATCTATCTATCTATCTATCTATCTATCTATCTATCTATCTATCTATCTATCTATCTATCTATCTATCTATCTATCTATCTATCTATCTATCTATCTATCTATCTATCTATCTATCTGTCTGTCTGTCTGTCTGTCTGTCTGTCTGTCTTTCTATCTATCTATCTATCTATCTATCTATCTATCTATCTATCTATCTATCTATCTATCTATCTATCTATCTATCTATCTATCTATCTATCTATCTATCTATCTATCTATCTATCTATCTATCTATCTATCTATCTATCTATCTATCTATCTATCTATCTATCTATCTATCTATCTATCTATCTATCTATCTATCTATCTATCTATCTATCTATCTATCTATCTATCTATCTATCTATCTATCTATCTATCTATCTATCTATCTATCTATCTATCTATCTATCTATCTATCTATCTATCTATCTATCTATCTATCTATCTATCTATCTATCTATCTATCTATCCATCGATCTGTCTATCTATCTATACTGTCTATATGTCTATAGCTGTCTCTATCTATCTATCTATATCCATTTATATCTCTCTATCTATATCCATCTCTCTCTATCTAGCTATCTCTATCTATCTATCTCTATCTCTTTTGAGATGTGTGAAAAATAAATGAAAAACTTTAAGCTCTGAACACGACTAAGCAATGTTCCTTCTATGCAGAAACCATTACCTTATGGGCCACCATGGGCAATGTTGGGACCCTGGAAGTAACTCTTCAAGCAGGTGCGGACTCGGTAGTGGAGTGCGCAGCCTCTATAGGCCTCGCGTGCTCCTCTGCTAAGTCTGAACTCTTGCTACTCTACCAGACCCTGAACCGAAACAGGAAGCAAAACCCCTCCATACACGTCGAGGTCAATGGTCTACCAGTGCCAGAGGTTGAAAGGATACGCATCCTAGGTGTGTTCTTACAAAACAATGGACGCAACACGGAGACCATCTCCGAACTAACAGTCACGACATATCAAACCAATCGACTGATTAAAAGAGTAGCCAACAAGCACCGAGGCATGCGTGAACATGACCTAAGGTGGCTGGTGCAGGCATTCGTGATTAGTCGGATGGTTTACTCCCTTAACTACCTCTACCTCACAAAGTTGAAGGAAGATAAGGTATATGCACTAATAAGACAGGCATACAAGTCAGCCCTAAATCTCCCACTACGAGCTCCCACCAACCATCTCCTACGCATGGAATCACAATACACTACAAGAAATAACTGAAGCTCATCGCATGGCTAAGATTGACAGACTATCCTCCACAAATACAGGTCGACACATTCTTGCCTCTCTAAAGATTCAGCCAACAGGTCCACCCCCATACAACACCCACGCCATCCCAACACATACCATGGATGGACTCATAGCTCACCCTCTGCCCTAAACGTACACCCAGTTCACAACCAGGCCAGACGCGAATCTCGTGCCAAGCTCGTGCCATGCAAACGACAAAGACGCGGCCGACGTGGACGTGGCAGAGTACATCCACAATTCGGCGTACGCCATCACTGTAGCATTGCATGACCTCTAGCACATAGCCTCATGCTCGATTAAGGCAACAACCTCACTTGAAGCCGAAGAAGCAGCCATAGTGTTTGCCATTTCCTCCTCCGCTGCCACACTCATTCTGAGTGACACTAAAACAGCAATCACGAATTTTGCACGGGGACACATTCATTCTACCACCGGAAAAATTCTCAATTTTTGCTCCACAGAACCTCGACCAGTTCAAATTGTTTGGGTGCCAGCCCACGCAGGCAACCCCGGCAACGAAGTGGCCCACTCTCTTGCTCGAGCGTACGTCAACCGAGCAGGGCACGCCGTAGACCGGGGTAGCGCTAGGGACCGGCTCGTCACCTATCATGAAATAACCCTCCATTACAAGGGAGAAAAGACTCGTCTATCCCCCAACACAAATCTCTCTCTCGAAAGGACAACAAACTATCCGGATTTGTTATCCCTTATCAACCCAGGCCAATACACACCCGAATGCTCTCTTTGTGGGGCTCTGAGAGCCAACTTTGACCACATTTTATATCTCTGCCCAGAATTCCAACCACCATCTCGCTGGAACATCACGGACAAAAAGTGTTGGGAGATCGCGGTCTTCAGCTACGAGCCGGCCTCACAAAGGCGGCTGGTGCAGTGGGCTGGACAGGTCGCCACACGTTATGGACTGTTGGCCACCACTCGGGATCAAGAGCCAGACCAACCCTAGGCAGTAAATCGTCCATAAGGCTCATCAATAAAGTTTTCACCTACATACCTAAGCAGTACCGATGCCGAGAGCTTTGGTCTCCTCAGAGACTCTCCCCGCTCCCCTCCCCCTATTTCCACTTGTGATGTTTTTAAGTTCTTACTTGCAATTTTCCCTGTATACTGCAAAAGCTTCAACATAAATTCAGTTAAAAATGAAATGTGATTCAGGTTCTTCGCCCTGGGCTCTGCAGCAGTTCCCTGAAAAAAGAGTTTTTTGTAGTAAGCTTAGTACAGACAACTTCGGCACAAAACTGAGACCACAATTTCTTGTCATTCCTTTTTTTATTCGACGCTTTCTCTTCTATTTCCACCTTTTCTGTCCCCAATCGCCCTCCCTAAGGTCCAGCCACAGGCAGTTGTTTCTATATGCCGGGGAAGCTCTGTTCTTTTCGTTAGATATTGTTACCTCAATTATTATGAGCCTCTTTCCCGATAATCTTAATACGTTCATGCGACTGTTCGCTGCAAATCCACGTTGATGTAACTTTAGCTTTACAGATTTATATAATAATTGACGAGAGATATGTGAAATCCTCTTCTTCAAATTAATCATGCCGCCAGGATTACGAAAAGTCGCATGATAATTGGCACCCCCGGCACGTAATCAACTAATAATATTGAATTTACTTTTAGCGACTGTAGTAAACGGACTTATTCACATAAAAACCTTAAACGCAGCCGTACCTTTAAACAATTCGAATCGAAAGAATTCTCCTAGCACGCCTGTCATATGATACGTTCCCTTCCAAAATACAGGCTTCATCTGCGCATTCAAGGCTGTGATGATCAGCGCGAAACTATGTATCTCAGCCTGAACAGCAGTTTCCACTACAAAACGCAATGACCGACCCGCACATGTAAGCAGCACATATATTCGGCAAAATATTGGAAATGTATTCACAAAAGCCGGTACTACAAAGCACCAGAGTAAAGCTAATCATTTCCAATATTGGGCTGATTGTACTGCTTGGGCGTGAAGGTGATGTCTTTCACTCTCGGCTATTGAAAGCCTGCTTACATGCACCGCCTTGCATCCATAACTATGTAAAATCAGCGGAAACATTGGAGGCGAATGTCTATGATCACGAGTGCTATAGAATGACTTGACGAAATGGACCAGCGTAGATATCAGCCGCCGCGGTGGCTGAGTGGTTATGTGCGGTGAGCTGCTGGCCCGAAAGAGGCGGGTTCGATTCCGGCCCCGGCGGTCGAATTTCGATGGAGGCGAAATTGTAGAGGCCCGTGTGCTGTGCGATGTCAGAGCACGTTAAAGAACCCCAGGATGTCGAAATTTCCGGAACCCTTCACTACGGCGTCTCTCATAGCCTTATTCGCTTCGGGACGATAAACCCCATAAACCAACCAGTATATATATGAGACGGCCTATACAAACGTTCACGCAGTGGCTAGAAATTTTATTATTTAACTCAGCTGTATAGTTGCCTGTTTTACGGTGGCAATCATTGGTCTACAGACAATCATTGGCTGTCGGCCAAATGTCTTGGCCTGATCTTTGACAGTGATCACTCTTGAAACTCACCTTTCTTTTGTTTGCCAAAGACTTCGTGGTGTATCGTGTGTGCTGTATAATGTTAGATATTTTCTGCCTTTTTCTGTCGGTAAGTGTGTTACACATGTTCTAGCCTGTAGTGTTCTTAGATATGGAATCACTGATTATGGTCCCTGCACGGTTCGCTGGCAGCACAGGGTGAATTCAGTTCTGCGTTCCCTTCTAAAGAATATGTCCTTCGACTTGTCTATTGGTAATGACACTGGTATTTTAGAATACTAAACCTTCCAAATTTAACACTTTCTTAAAAGAAATTATTGTGCTGTAAAATTTCTGGTACAGTCAGTTCATCATTCCATATGTTTCTGCATGTGATATAAGACCAAAATACCGTTACTGCATTCCTCGCTCTTCAACCCGGTACGGACAGCGTACAAGTCAATACTACGTACTTGCCTGTTTCAACAGTTTGCCACCTAGTCTATTCCGCATGGAAACAAAATCTGTCGGTCTGTCTCACTGTCTATCAATCTATCTATCTATCTATTTATCTGTCTATTTTTCTATCTATCTATTTTTGTATCTATCTATCTATCTATCTATCTATCTATCTATCTATCTATCTATCTATCTATCTATCTATCTATCTATCTATCTATCTATCTATCTATCTATCTATCTATCTATCTATCTATCTATCTATCTATCTATCTATCTATCTATCTATCTATCTATCTATCTATCTATCTATCTATCTATCTATCTATCTATCTATCTATCTATCTATCTATCTATCTATCTATCTATCTATCTATCTATCTATCTATCTATCTATCTATCTATCTATCTATCTATCTATCTATCTATCTATCTATCTATCTATCTATCTATCTATCTATCTATCTATCTATCTATCTATCTATCTATCTATCTATCTATCTATCTATCTATCTATCTATCTATCTATCTATCTATCTATCTATCTATCCATCGATCTGTCTATCTATCTATACTGTCTATATGTCTATAGCTGTCTCTATCTATCTATCTATATCCATTTATATCTCTCTATCTATATCCATCTCTCTCTATCTAGCTATCTCTATCTATCTATCTCTATCTCTTTTGAGATGTGTGAAAAATAAATGAAAAACTTTAAGCTCTGAACACGACTAAGCAATGTTCCTTCTATGCAGAAACCATTACCTTATGGGCCACCATGGGCAATGTTGGGACCCTGGAAGTAACTCTTCAAGCAGGTGCGGACTCGGTAGTGGAGTGCGCAGCCTCTATAGGCCTCGCGTGCTCCTCTGCTAAGTCTGAACTCTTGCTACTCTACCAGACCCTGAACCGAAACAGGAAGCAAAACCCCTCCATACACGTCGAGGTCAATGGTCTACCAGTGCCAGAGGTTGAAAGGATACGCATCCTAGGTGTGTTCTTACAAAACAATGGACGCAACACGGAGACCATCTCCGAACTAACAGTCACGACATATCAAACCAATCGACTGATTAAAAGAGTAGCCAACAAGCACCGAGGCATGCGTGAACATGACCTAAGGTGGCTGGTGCAGGCATTCGTGATTAGTCGGATGGTTTACTCCCTTAACTACCTCTACATCACAAAGTTGGAGGAAGATAAGGTATATGCACTAATAAGACAGGCATACAAGTCAGCCCTTAATCTCCCACTACGAGCTCCCACCAACCATCTCCTACGCATGGAATCACAATACACTACAAGAAATAACTGAAGCTCATCGCATGGCTAAGATTGACAGACTATCCTCCACAAATACAGGTCGACACATTCTTGCCTCTCTAAAGATTCAGCCAACAGGTCCACCCCCATACAACACCCACGCCATCCCAACACATACCATGGATGGACTCATAGCTCACCCTCTGCCCTAAACGTACACCCAGTTCACAACCAGGCCAGACGCGAATCTCGTGCCAAGCTCGTGCCATGCAAACGACAAAGACGCGGCCGACGTGGACGTGGCAGAGTACATCCACAATTCGGCGTACGCCATCACTGTAGCATTGCATGACCTCTAGCACATAGCCTCATGCTCGATTAAGGCAACAACCTCACTTGAAGCCGAAGAAGCAGCCATAGTGTTTGCCATTTCCTCCTCCGCTGCCACACTCATTCTGAGTGACACTAAAACAGCAATCACGAATTTTGCACGGGGACACATTCATTCTACCACCGGAAAAATTCTCAATTTTTGCTCCACAGAACCTCGACCAGTTCAAATTGTTTGGGTGCCAGCCCACGCAGGCAACCCCGGCAACGAAGTGGCCCACTCTCTTGCTCGAGCGTACGTCAACCGAGCAGGGCACGCCGTAGACCGGGGTAGCGCTAGGGACCGGCTCGTCACCTATCATGAAATAACCCTCCATTACAAGGGAGCAAAGACTCGTCTATCCCCCAACACAAATCTCTCTCTCGAAAGGACAACAAACTATCCGGATTTGTTATCCCTTATCAACCCAGGCCAATACACACCCGAATGCTCTCTTTGTGGGGCTCTGAGAGCCAACTTTGACCACATTTTATATCTCTGCCCAGAATTCCAACCACCATCTCGCTGGAACATCACGGACAAAAAGTGTTGGGAGATCGCGGTCTTCAGCTACGAGCCGGCCTCACAAAGGCGGCTGGTGCAGTGGGCTGGACAGGTCGCCACACGTTATGGACTGTTGGCCACCACTCGGGATCAAGAGCCAGACCAACCCTAGGCAGTAAATCGTCCATAAGGCTCATCAATAAAGTTTTCACCTACATACCTAAGCAGTACCGATGCCGAGAGCTTTGGTCTTCTCAGAGACTCTCCCCGCTCCCCTCCCCCTATTTCCACTTGTGATGTTTTTAAGTTCTTACTTGCAATTTTCCCTGTATACTGCAAAAGCTTCAACATAAATTCAGTTAAAAATGAAATGTGATTCAGGTTCTTCGCCCTGGGCTCTGCAGCAGTTCCCTGAAAAAAGAGTTTTTTGTAGTAAGCTTAGTACAGACAACTTCGGCACAAAACTGAGACCACAATTTCTTGTCATTCCTTTTTTTATTCGACGCTTTCTCTTCTATTTCAACCTTTTCTGTCCCCAATCGCCCTCCCTAAGGTCCAGCCACAGGCAGTTGTTTCTATATGCCGGGGAAGCTCTGTTCTTTTCGTTAGATATTGTTACCTCAATTATTATGAGCCTCTTTCCCGATAATCTTAATACGTTCATGCGACTGTTCGCTGCAAATCCACGTTGATGTAACTTTAGCTTTACAGATTTATATAATAATTGACGAGAGATATGTGAAATCCTCTTCTTCAAATTAATCATGCCGCCAGGATTACGAAAAGTCGCATGATAATTGGCACCCCCGGCACGTAATCAACTAATAATATTGAATTTACTTTTAGCGACTGTAGTAAACGGACTTATTCACATAAAAACCTTAAACGCAGCCGTACCTTTAAACAATTCGAATCGAAAGAATTCTCCTAGCACGCCTGTCATATGATACGTTCCCTTCCAAAATACAGGCTTCATCTGCGCATTCAAGGCTGTGATGATCAGCGCGAAACTATGTATCTCAGCCTGAACAGCAGTTTCCACTACAAAACGCAATGACCGACCCGCACATGTAAGCAGCACATATATTCGGCAAAATATTGCAAATGTATTCACAAAAGCCGGTACTACAAAGCACCAGAGTAAAGCTAATCATTTCCAATATTGGGCTGATTGTACTGCTTGGGCGTGAAGGTGATGTCTTTCACTCTCGGCTATTGAAAGCCTGCTTACATGCACCGCCTTGCATCCATAACTATGTAAAATCAGCGGAAACATTGGAGGCGAATGTCTTTGATCACGAGTGCTATAGAATGACTTGACGAAATGGACCAGCGTAGATATCAGCCGCCGCGGTGGCTGAGTGGTTATGTGCGGTGAGCTGCTGGCCCGAAAGAGGCGGGTTCGATTCCGGCCCCGGCGGTCGAATTTCGATGGAGGCGAAATTGTAGAGGCCCGTGTGCTGTGCGATGTCAGAGCACGTTAAAGAACCCCAGGATGTCGAAATTTCCGGAACCCTTCACTACGGCGTCTCTCATAGCCTTATTCGCTTCGGGACGATAAACCCCATAAACCAACCAGTATATATATGAGACGGCCTATACAAACGTTCACGCAGTGGCTAGAAATTTTATTATTTAACTCAGCTGTATAGTTGCCTGTTTTACGGTGGCAATCATTGGTCTACAGACAATCATTGGCTGTCGGCCAAATGTCTTGGCCTGATCTTTGACAGTGATCACTCTTGAAACTCACCTTTCTTTTGTTTGCCAAAGACTTCGTGGTGTATCGTGTGTGCTGTATAATGTTAGATATTTTCTGCCTTTTTCTGTCGGTAAGTGTGTTACACATGTTCTAGCCTGTAGTGTTCTTAGATATGGAATCACTGATTATGGTCCCTGCACGGTTCGCTGGCAGCACAGGGTGAATTCAGTTCTGCGTTCCCTTCTAAAGAATATGTCCTTCGACTTGTCTATTGGTAATGACACTGGTATTTTAGAATACTAAACCTTCCAAATTTAACACTTTCTTAAAAGAAATTATTGTGCTGTAAAATTTCTGGTACAGTCAGTTCATCATTCCATATGTTTCTGCATGTGATATAAGACCAAAATACCGTTACTGCATTCCTCGCTCTTCAACCCGGTACGGACAGCGTACAAGTCAATACTACGTACTTGCCTGTTTCAACAGTTTGCCACCTAGTCTATTCCGCATGGAAACAAAATCTGTCGGTCTGTCTCACTGTCTATCAATCTATCTATCTATTTATCTGTCTATTTTTCTATCTATCTATTTTTGTATCTATCTATCTATCTATCTATCTATCTATCTATCTATCTATCTATCTATCTATCTATCTATCTATCTATCTATCTATCTATCTATCTATCTATCTATCTATCTATCTATCTATCTATCTATCTATCTATCTATCTATCTATCTATCTATCTATCTATCTATCTATCTATCTATCTATCTATCTATCTATCTATCTATCTATCTATCTATCTATCTATCTATCTATCTATCTATCTATCTATCTATCTATCTATCTATCTATCTATCTATCTATCTATCTATCTATCTATCTATCTATCTATCTATCTATCTATCTATCTATCTATCTATCTATCTATCTATCTATCTATCTATCTATCTATCTATCTATCTATCTATCTGTCTGTCTGTCTGTCTGTCTGTCTGTCTGTCTATCTATCTATCTATCTATCTATCTATCTATCTATCTATCTATCTATCTATCTATCTATCCATCGATCTGTCTATCTATCTATACTGTCTATATGTCTATAGCTGTCTCTATCTATCTATCTATATCCATTTATATCTCTCTATCTATATCCATCTGTCTCTATCTAGCTATCTCTATCTATCTATCTCTATCTCTTTTGAGATGTGTTAAAAATAAATGAAGAACTTTAAGCTCTGAACACGACTAAGCAATGTTCCTTCTATGCAGAAACCGTTACCTTATGGGCCACCATGGGCAATGTTGGGACTTTGGAAGTAACTCTTCAAGCAGGTGCGGACTCGGTAGTGGAGTGCGCAGCCTCTATAGGCCTCGCGTGCTCCTCTGCTAAGTCTGAACTCTTGCTACTCTACCAGACCCTGAACCGAAACAGGAAGCAAAACCCCTCCATACACGTCGAGGTCAATGGTCTACCAGCGCCAGAGGTTGAAAGGATACGCATCCTAGGTGTGTTCTTACAAAACAATGGACGCAACACGGAGACCATCTCCGAACTAACAGTCACGACATATCAAACCAATCGACTGATTAAAAGAGTAGCCAACAAGCACCGAGGCATGCGTGAACATGACCTAAGGTGGCTGGTGCAGGCATTCGTGATTAGTCGGATGGTTTACTCCCTTAACTACTTCTACCTCACAAAGTTGGAGGAAGATAAGGTATATGCACTAATAAGACAGGCATACAAGTCAGCCCTAAATCTCCCCCTACGAGCTCCCACCAACCATCTCCTACGCATGGAATCACAATACACTACAAGAAATAACTGAAGCTCATCGCATGGCTAAGATTGACAGACTATCCTCCACAAATACAGGTAGACACATTCTTGCCTCTCTAAAGATTCAGCCAACAGGTCCACCCCCATACAACACCCACGCCATCCCAACACATACCATGGATGGACTCATAGCTCACCCTCTGCCCTAAACGTACACCCAGTTCACAACCAGGCCAGACGCGAATCTCGTGCCAAGCTCGTGCCATGCAAACGACAAAGACGCGGCCGACGTGGACGTGGCAGAGTACATCCACAATTCGGCGTATGCCATCACTGTAGCATTGCATGACCTCAAGCACATAGCCTCATGCTCGATTAAGGCAACAACCTCACTTGAAGCCGAAGAAGCAGCCATAGTGTTTGCCATTTCCTCCTCCGCTGCCACACTCATTCTGAGTGACACTAAAACAGCAATCACGAATTTTGCACGGGGACACATTCATTCTACCACCGGAAAAATTCTCAATTTTTGCTCCACAGAACCTCGACCAGTTCAAATTGTTTGGGTGCCAGCCCACGCAGGCAACCCCGGCAACGAAGTGGCCCACTCTCTTGCTCGAGCGTACGTCAACCGAGCAGGGCACGCCGTAGACCGGGGTAGCGCTAGGGACCGGCTCGTCACCTATCATGAAATAACCCTCCATTACAAGGGAGCAAAGACTCGTCTATCCCCCAACACAAATCTCTCTCTCGAAAGGACAACAAACTATCCGGATTTGTTATCCCTTATCAACCCAGGCCAATACACACCCGAATGCTCTCTTTGTGGGGCTCAGAGAGCCAACTTTGACCACATTTTATATCTCTGCCCAGAATTCCAACCACCATCTCGCTGGAACATCACGGACAAAAAGTTTTGGGAGATCGCGGTCTTCAGCTACGAGCCGGCCTCACAAAGGCGGCTGGTGCAGTGGGCTGGACAGGTCGCCACACGTTATGGACTGTTGGCCACCACTCGGGATCAAGAGCCAGACCAACCCTAGGCAGTAAATCGTCCATAATGCTCATCAATAAAGTTTTCACCTACATACCTAAGCAGTACCGATGCCGAGAGCTTTGGTCTCCTCAGAGACTCTCCCCGCTCCCCTCCCCCTATTTGCACTTGTGATGTTTTTAAGTTCTTACTTGCAATTTTCCCTGTATACTGCAAAAGCTTCAACATAAATTCAGTTAAAAATGAAATGTGATTCAGGTTCTTCGCCCTGGGCTCTGCAGCAGTTCCCTGAAAAAAGAGTTTTTTGCAGTAAGCTTAGTACAGACAACTTCGGCACAAAACTGAGACCACAATTTCTTGTCAGTCCTTTTTTTATTCGACGCTTTCTCTTCTATTTCCACCTTTTCTGTCCCCAATCGCCCTCCCTAAGGTCCAGCCACAGGCA
>NC_135499.1:47864037-47869037 GCF_052857255.1 Amblyomma americanum | reverse complement strand
CCGAAGAAGCAGCCATAGTGTTTGCCATTTCCTCCTCCGCTGCCACACTCATTCTGAGTGACACTAAAACAGCAATCAGGAATTTTGCACGGGGACACATTCATTCTACCACCGGAAAAATTCTCAATTTTTGCTCCACAGAACCTCGACCAGTTTAAATTGTTTGGGTGCCAGCCCACGCAGGCAACCCCGGCAACGAAGTGGCCCACTCTCTTGCTCGAGCGTACGTCAACCGAGCAGGGCACGCCGTAGACCGGGGTAGCGCTAGGGACCGGCTCGTCACCTATCATGAAATAACCCTCCATTACAAGGGAGCAAAGACTCGTCTATCCCCCAACACAAATCTCTCTCTCGAAAGGACAACAAACTATCCGGATTTGTTATCCCTTATCAACCCAGGCCAATACACACCCGAATTCTCTCTTTGTGGGGCTCTGAGAGCCAACTTTGACCACATTTTATATCTCTGCCCAGAATTCCAACCACCATCTCGCTGGAACATCACGGACAAAAAGTGTTGGGAGATCGCGGTCTTTCACAAAGGCGGCTGGTGCAGTGGGCTGGACAGGTCGCCACACGTTATGGACTGTTGGCCACCACTCGGGATCAAGAGCCAGACCAACCCTAGGCAGTAAATCGTCCATAAGGCTCATCAATAAAGTTTTCACCTACATACCTAAGCAGTACCGATGCCGAGAGCTTTGGTCTTCTCAGAGACTCTCCCCGCTCCCCTCCCCCTATTTCCACTTGTGATGTTTTTAAGTTCTTACTTGCAATTTTCCCTGTATACTGCAAAAGCTTCAACATAAATTCAGTTAAAAATGAAATGTGATTCAGGTTCTTCGCCCTGGGCTCTGCAGCAGTTCCCTGAAAAAAGAGTTTTTTGTAGTAAGCTTAGTACAGACAACTTCGGCACAAAACTGAGACCACAATTTCTTGTCATTCCTTTTTTTATTCGACGCTTTCTCTTCTATTTTTCTATTTCCACCTTTTCTGTCCCCAATCGCCCTCCCTAAGGACCAGCCACAGGCAGCTGTTTCTATATGCCGGGGAAGCTCTGTTCTTTTCGTTAGATATTGTTACCTCAATTATTATGAGCCTCTTTCCCGATAATCTTAATACGTTCATGCGACTGTTCGCTGCAAATCCACGTTGATGTAACTTTAGCTTTACAGATTTATATAATAATTGACGAGAGATATGTGAAATCCTCTTCTTCAAATTAATCATGCCGCCAGGATTACGAAAAGTCGCATGATAATTGGCACCCCCGGCACGTAATCAACTAATAATATTGAATTTACTTTTAGCGACTGTAGTAAACGGACTTATTCACATAAAAACCTTAAACGCAGCCGTACCTTTAAACAATTCGAATCGAAAGAATTCTCCTAGCACGCCTGTCATATGATACGTTCCCTTCCAAAATACAGGCTTCATCTGCGCATTCAAGGCTGTGATGATCAGCGCGAAACTATGTATCTCAGCCTGAACAGCAGTTTCCACTACAAAACGCAATGACCGACCCGCACATGTAAGCAGCACATATATTCGGCAAAATATTGGAAATGTATTCACAAAAGCCGGTACTACAAAGGACCAGAGTAAAGCTAATCATTTCCAATATTGGGCTGATTGTACTGCTTGGGCGTGAAGGTGATGTCTTTCACTCTCGGCTATTGAAAGCCTGCTTACATGCACCGCCTTGCATCCATAACTATGTAAAATCAGCGGAAACATTGGAGGCGAATGTCTATGATCACGAGTGCTATAGAATGACTTGACGAAATGGACCAGCGTAGATATCAGCCGCCGCGGTGGCTGAGTGGTTATGTGCGGTGAGCTGCTGGCCCGAAAGAGGCGGGTTCGATTCCGGCCCCGGCGGTCGAATTTCGATGGAGGCGAAATTGTAGAGGCCCGTGTGCTGTGCGATGTCAGAGCACGTTAAAGAACCCCAGGATGTCGAAATTTCCGGAGCCCTTCACTACGGCGTCTCTCATAGCCTTATTCGCTTCGGGACGATAAACCCCATAAACCAACCAGTATATATATGAGACGGCCTATACAAACGTTCACGCAGTGGCTAGAAATTTTAATATTTAACTCAGCTGTATAGTTGCCTGTTTTACGGTGGCAATCATTGGTCTACAGACAATCATTGGCTGTCGGCCAAATGTCTTGGCCTGATCTTTGACAGTGATCACTCTTGAAACTCACCTTTCTTTTGTTTGCCAAAGACTTCGTGGTGTATCGTGTGTGCTGTATAATGTTAGATATTTTCTGCCTTTTTCTGTCGGTAAGTGTGTTACACATGTTCTAGCCTGTAGTGTTCTTAGATATGGAATCACTGATTATGGTCCCTGCACGGTTCGCTGGCAGCACAGGGTGAATTCAGTTCTGCGTTCCCTTCTAAAGAATATGTCCTTCGACTTGTCTATTGGTAATGACACTGGTATTTTAGAATACTAAACCTTCCAAATTTAACACTTTCTTAAAAGAAATTATTGTGCTGTAAAATTTCTGGTACAGTCAGTTCATCATTCCATATGTTTCTGCATGTGATATAAGACCAAAATACCGTTACTGCATTCCTCGCTCTTCAACCCGGTACGGACAGCGTACAAGTCAATACTACGTACTTGCCTGTTTCAACAGTTTGCCACCTAGTCTATTCCGCATGGAAACAAAATCTGTCGGTCTGTCTCACTGTCTATCAATCTATCTATCTATCTATTTATCTGTCTATTTTTCTATCTATCTATTTTTCTTTCTATCTATCTATCTATCTATCTATCTATCTATCTATCTATCTATCTATCTATCTATCTATCTATCTATCTATCTATCTATCTATCTATCTATCTATCTATCTATCTATCTATCTATCTATCTATCTATCTATCTATCTATCTATCTATCTATCTATCTATCTATCTATCTATCTATCTATCTATCTATCTATCTATCTATCTATCTGTCTGTCTGTCTGTCTGTCTGTCTGTCTGTCTGTCTGCCTGTCTGTCTGTCTGTCTGTCTTTCTGTCTATCTATCTATCTATCTATCTATCTATCTATCTATCTATCTATCTATCTATCTATCTATCTATCTATCTATCTATCTATCTATCTATCTATCTATCTATCTATCTATCTATCTATCTATCTATCTATCTATCTATCTATCTATCTATCTATCTATCTATCTATCTATCTATCTATCTATCTATCTATCTATCTATCTATCTATCTATCTATCTATCTATCTATCTATCTATCTATCTATCTATCTATCTATCTATCTATCTATCCATCTATCTATCTATCTATCTATCTATCTATCTATCTATCTATCTATCTATCTATCTATCTATCTATCTATCTATCTATCTATCTATCTATCTATCTATCTATCTATCTATCTATCTATCTATCTATCTATCTATCTATCTATCTATCTATCTATCCATCGATCTATCTATCTATCTATACTGTCTATATGTCTATAGCTGTCTCTATCTATCTATCTATATCCATTTATATCTCTCTATCTATATCCATCTGTCTCTATCTAGCTATCTCTATCTATCTATCTCTATCTCTTTTGAGATGTGTGAAAAATAAATGAAGAACTTTAAGCTCTGAACACGACTAAGCAATGTTCCTTCTATGCAGAAACCATTACCTTATGGGCCACCATGGGCAATGTTGGGACTTTGGAAGTAACTCTTCAAGCAGGTGCGGACTCGGTAGTGGAGTGCGCAGCCTCTATAGGCCTCGCGTGCTCCTCTGCTAAGTCTGAACTCTTGCTACTCTACCAGACCCTGAACCGAAACAGGAAGCAAAACCCCTCCATACACGTCGAGGTCAATGGTCAACCAGCGCCAGAGGTTGAAAGGATACGCATCCTAGGTGTGTTCTTACAAAACAATGGACGCAACACGGAGACCATCTCCGAACTAACAGTCACGACATATCAAACCAATCGACTGATTAAAAGAGTAGCCAACAAGCACCGAGGCATGCGTGAACATGACCTAAGGTGGCTGGTGCAGGCATTCGTGATTAGTCGGATGGTTTACTCCCTTAACTACCTCTACCTCACAAAGTTGGAGGAAGATAAGGTATATGCACTAATAAGACAGGCATACAAGTCAGCCCTAAATCTCCCACTACGAGCTCCCACCAACCATCTCCTACGCATGGAATCACAATACACTACAAGAAATAACTGAAGCTCATCGCATGGCTAAGATTGACAGACTATCCTCCACAAATACAGGTAGACACATTCTTGCCTCTCTAAAGATTCAGCCAACAGGTCCACCCCCATACAACACCCACGCCATCCCAACACATACCATGGATGGACTCATAGCTCACCCTCTGCCCTAAACGTACACCCAGTTCACAACCAGGCCAGACGCGAATCTCGTGCCAAGCTCGTGCCATGCAAACGACAAAGACGCGGCCGACGTGGACGTGGCAGAGTACATCCACAATTCGGCGTACGCCATCACTGTAGCATTGCATGACCTCAAGCACATAGCCTCATGCTCGATTAAGGCAACAACCTCACTTGAAGCCGAAGAAGCAGCCATAGTGTTTGCCATTTCCTCCTCCGCTGCCACACTCATTCTGAGTGACACTAAAACAGCAATCACGAATTTTGCACGGGGACACATTCATTCTACCACCGGAAAAATTCTCAATTTTTGCTCCACAGAACCTCGACCAGTTCATATTGTTTGGGTGCCAGCCCACGCAGGCAACCCCGGCAACGAAGTGGCCCACTCTCTTGCTCGAGCGTACGTCAACCGAGCAGGGCACGCCGTAGACCGGGGTAGCGCTAGGGACCGGCTCGTCACCTATCATGAAATAACCCTCCATTACAAGGGAGCAAAGACTCGTCTATCCCCCAACACAAATCTCTCTCTCGAAAGGACAACAAACTATCCGGATTTGTTATCCCTTATCAACCCAGGCCAATACACACCCGAATGC
>NC_135499.1:47851537-47859037 GCF_052857255.1 Amblyomma americanum | reverse complement strand
ATACCATGGATGGACTCATAGCTCACCCTCTGCCCTAAACGTACACCCAGTTCACAACCAGGCCAGACGCGAATCTCGTGCCAAGCTCGTGCCATGCAAACGACAAAGACGCGGCCGACGTGGACGTGGCAGAGTACATCCACAATTCGGCGTACGCCATCACTGTAGCATTGCATGACCTCAAGCACATAGCCTCATGCTCGATTAAGGCAACAACCTCACTTGAAGCCGAAGAAGCAGCCATAGTGTTTGCCATTTCCTCCTCCGCTGCCACACTCATTCTGAGTGACACTAAAACAGCAATCACGAATTTTGCACGGGGACACATTCATTCTACCACCGGAAAAATTCTCAATTTTTGCTCCACAGAACCTCGACCAGTTCATATTGTTTGGGTGCCAGCCCACGCAGGCAACCCCGGCAACGAAGTGGCCCACTCTCTTGCTCGAGCGTACGTCAACCGAGCAGGGCACGCCGTAGACCGGGGTAGCGCTAGGGACCGGCTCGTCACCTATCATGAAATAACCCTCCATTACAAGGGAGCAAAGACTCGTCTATCCCCCAACACAAATCTCTCTCTCGAAAGGACAACAAACTATCCGGATTTGTTATCCCTTATCAACCCAGGCCAATACACACCCGAATGCTCTCTTTGTGGGGCTCTGAGAGCCAACTTTGACCACATTTTATATCTCTGCCCAGAATTCCAACCACCATCTCGCTGGAACATCACGGACAAAAAGTTTTGGGAGATCGCGGTCTTCAGCTACGAGCCGGCCTCACAAAGGCGGCTGGTGCAGTGGGCTGGACAGGTCGCCACACGTTTTGGACTGTTGGCCACCACTCGGGATCAAGAGCCAGACCAACCCTAGGCAGTAAATCGTCCATAATGCTCATCAATAAAGTTTTCACCTACATACCTAAGCAGTACCGATGCCGAGAGCTTTGGTCTCCTCAGAGACTCTCCCCGCTCCCCTCCCCCTATTTCCACTTGTGATGTTTTTAAGTTCTTACTTGCAATTTTCCCTGTATACTGCAAAAGCTTCAACATAAATTCAGTTAAAAATGAAATGTGATTCAGATTCTTCGCCCTGGGCTCTGCAGCAGTTCCCTGAAAAAAGAGTTTTTTGCAGTAAGCTTAGTACAGACAACTTCGGCACAAAACTGAGACCACAATTTCTTGTCAGTCCTTTTTTTATTCGACGCTTTCTCTTCTATTTCCACCTTTTCTGTCCCCAATCGCCCTCCCTAAGGTCCAGCCACAGGCAGTTGTTCCTATATGCTGGGGAAGCTCTATTCTTTTCGTTAGATATTGTTACCTCAATTATTATGAGCCTCTTTCCCGATAATCTTAATACGTTCATGCGACTGTTCGCTGCAAATCCACGCTGATGTAACTTTAGCTTTACAGATTTATATAATAATTGACGAGAGATATGTGAAATCCTCTTCTTCAAATTAATCATGCCGCCAGGATTACGAAAAGTCGCATGATAATTGGCACCCCCGGCACGTAATCAACTAATAATATTGAATTTACTTTTAGCGACTGTAGTAAACGGACTTATTCACATAAAAACCTTAAACGCAGCCGTACCTTTAAAAAATTCGAATCGAAAGAATTCTCCTAGCACGCCTGTCATATGATACGTTCCCTTCCAAAATACAGGCTTCATCTGCGCATTCAAGGCTGTGATGATCAGCGCGAAACTATGTATCTCAGCCTGAACAGCAGTTTCCACTACAAAACGCAATGACCGACCCGCACATGTAAGCAGCACATATATTCGGCAAAATATTGGAAATGTATTCACAAAAGCCGGTACTACAAAGGACCAGAGTAAAGCTAATCATTTCCAATATTGGGCTGATTGTACTGCTTGGGCGTGAAGGTGATGTCTTTCACTCTCGGCTATTGAAAGCCTGCTTACATGCACCGCCTTGCATCCATAACTATGTAAAATCAGCGGAAACATTGGGGGCGAATGTCTATGATTACGCGTGCTATAGAATGACTTGACGAAATGGACCAGCGTAGATATCAGCCGCCGCGGTGGCTGAGTGGTTATGTGCGGTGAGCTGCTGGCCCGAAAGAGGCGGGTTCGATTCCGGCCCCGGCGGTCGAATTTCGATGGAGGCGAAATTGTAGAGGCCCGTGTGCTGTGCGATGTCAGAGCACGTTAAAGAACCCCAGGATGTCGAAATTTCCGGAGCCCTTCACTACGGCGTCTTTCATAGCCTTATTCGCTTCGGGACGATAAACCCCATAAACCAACCAGTATATATATGAGACGGCCTATACAAACGTTCACGCAGTGGCTAGAAATTTTATTATTTAACTCGGCTGTATAGTTGCCTGTTTTACGGTGGCAATCATTGGTCTACAGACAATCATTGGCTGTCGGCCAAATGTCTTGGCCTGATCTTTGACAGTGATCACTCTTGAAACTCACCTTTCTTTTGTTTGCCAAAGACTTCGTGCTGTATTGTGTGTGCTGTATAATGTTAGATATTTTCTGCCTTTTTCTGTCGGTAAGTGTGTTACACATGTTCTAGCCTGTAGTGTTCTTAGATATGGAATCACAGATTATGGTCCCTGCACGGTTCGCTGGCAGCACAGGGTGAATTCAGTTCTGCGTTCCCTTCTAAAGAATATGTCCTTCGACTTGTCTATTGGTAATGACACTGGTATTTTAGAATACTAAACCTTCCAAATTTAACACTTTCTTAAAAAAATTATTGTGCTGTAAAATTTCTGGTACAGTCAGTTCATCATTCCATATGTTTCTGCATGTGATATAAGACCAAAATACTGTTACTGCATTCCTCGCTCTTCAACCCGGTACGGACAGCGTACAAGTCAATACTACGTACTTGCCTGTTTCAACAGTTTGCCACCTAGTCTATTCCGCATGGAAACAAAATCTGTCGGTCTGTCTCACTGTCTATCAATCTATCTATCAATCTATTTATCTGTCTATTTTTCTATCTATCTATTTTTCTATCTATCTATCTATCTATCTATCTATCTATCTATCTATCTATCTATCTATCTATCTATCTATCTATCTATCTATCTATCTATCTATCTATCTATCTATCTATCTATCTATCTATCTATCTATCTATCTATCTATCTATCTATCTATCTATCTATCTATCTATCTATCTATCTATCTATCTATCTATCTATCTATCTATCTATCTATATATCTATCCATCCATCTATCTATCTATCTATCTATCCATCTATCTATCTATCTATCCATCTGCCTATCTATCTATCTATCTACCCGTCTATCTATCTGCCTATCTATCAATCTAGCCATCCATCCATCCATCCATCCATCCATCCATCCATCATCTATCTATCTATCTATCTATCTATCTATCTATCTATCTATCTATCTATCTATCTATCTATCTATCTATCTATCTATCTATCTATCTATCTATCTATCTATCTATCTATCTATCTATCTATCTATCTATCTATCTATCTATCTATCTATCTATCTATCTATCTATCTATCTATCTATCTATCTATCTATCTATCTATCTATCTATCTATCTATCTATCTATCTATCTATCCATCTATCTGCCTATCTATCCATCTATCTATCTATCTATCTATCTATCTATCTATCTATCTATCTATCTATCTATCTATCTATCTATCTATCTATCTATCTATCTATCTATCTATCTATCTATCTATCTATCTATCTATCTATCTATCTATCTATCTATCTATCTATCTATCTATCTATCTATCTATCTCTCTATCTATCTATGTATCTATCTATCTATCTATCTATCTATCCATCTATCTGCCTATCTATCCATCTATCTGCCTATCTATCCATCTATCTGCCTATCTATCTATCTATCTATCTATCCGTCTATCTATCTATCCGTCTATCTATCTATCTATCTATCTATCTATCTATCTATCTATCTATCTATCTATCTATCTATCTATCTATCTATCTATCTATCTATCTATCTATCTATCTATCTATCTATCTATCTATCTATCTGTCTATCTGTCTGTCTGTCTGTCTGTCTGTCTGTCTGTCTGTCTATCTATCTATCTATCTATCTATCTATCTATCTATCTATCTATCTATCTATCTATCTATCTATCTATCTATCTATCTATCTATCTATCTATCTATCTATCTATCTATCTATCTATCTATCTATCTATCTATCTATCTATCTATCTATCTATCTATCTATCTATCTATCTATCTATGTATCCATCGATCTGTCTATTTATCTATACTGTCTATATGTCTATAGCTGTCTCTATCTATCTATCTATATCCATTTATATCTCTCTATCTATATCCATCTGTCTCTATCTAGCTATCTCTATCATTCTATCTCTATCTCTTTTGAGATGTGTGAAAAATAAATGAAGAACTTTAAGCTCTGAACACGACTAAGCAATGTTCCTTCTATGCAGAAACCATTACCTTATGGGCCACCATGGGCAATGTTGGGACTTTGGAAGTAACTCTTCAAGCAGGTGCGGACTCGGTAGTGGAGTGCGCAGCCTCTATAGGCCTCGCGTGCTCCTCTGCTAAGTCTGAACTCTTGCTACTCTACCAGACCCTGAACCGAAACAGGAAGCAAAACCCCTCCATACACGTCGAGGTCAATGGTCTACCAGCGCCAGAGGTTGAAAGGATACGCATCCTAGGTGTGTTCTTACAAAACAATGGACGCAACACGGAGACCATCTCCGAACTAACAGTCACGACATATCAAACCAATCGACTGATTAAAAGAGTAGCCAACAAGCACCGAGGCATGCGTGAACATGACCTAAGGTGGCTGGTGCAGGCATTCGTGATTAGTCGGATGGTTTACTCCCTTAACTACCTCTACCTCACAAAGTTGGAGGAAGATAAGGTATATGCACTAATAAGACAGGCATACAAGTCAGCCCTAAATCTCCCACTACGAGCTCCCACCAACAATCTCCTACGCATGGAATCACAATACACTACAAGAAATAACTGAAGCTCATCGCATGGCTAAGATTGACAGACTATCCTCCACAAATACAGGTAGACACATTCTTGCCTCTCTAAAGATTCAGCCAACAGGTCCACCCCCATACAACACCCACGCCATCCCAACACATACCATGGATGGACTCATAGCTCACCCTCTGCCCTAAACGTACACCCAGTTCACAACCAGGCCAGACGCGAATCTCGTGCCAAGCTCGTGCCATGCAAACGACAAAGACGCGGCCGACGTGGACGTGGCAGAGTACATCCACAATTCGGCGTACGCCATCACTGTAGCATTGCATGACCTCAAGCACATAGCCTCATGCTCGATTAAGGCAACAACCTCACTTGAAGCCGAAGAAGCAGCCATAGTGTTTGCCATTTCCTCCTCCGCTGCCACACTCATTCTGAGTGACACTAAAACAGCAATCACGAATTTTGCACGGGGACACATTCATTCTACCACCGGAAAAATTCTCAATTTTTGCTCCACAGAACCTCGACCAGTTCAAATTGTTTGGGTGCCAGCCCACGCAGGCAACCCCGGCAACGAAGTGGCCCACTCTCTTGCTCGAGCGTACGTCAACCGAGCAGGGCACGCCGTAGACCGGGGTAGCGCTAGGGACCGGCTCGTCACCTATCATGAAATAACCCTCCATTACAAGGGAGCAAAGACTCGTCTATCCCCCAACACAAATCTCTCTCTCGAAAGGACAACAAACTATCCGGATTTGTTATCCCTTATCAACCCAGGCCAATACACACCCGAATGCTCTCTTTGTGGGGCTCTGAGAGCCAACTTTGACCACATTTTATATCTCTGCCCAGAATTCCAACCACCATCTCGCTGGAACATCACGGACAAAAAGTTTTGGGAGATCGCGGTCTTCAGCTACGAGCCGGCCTCACAAAGGCGGCTGGTGCAGTGGGCTGGACAGGTCGCCACACGTTATGGACTGTTGGCCACCACTCGGGATCAAGAGCCAGACCAACCCTAGGCAGTAAATCGTCCATAATGCTCATCAATAAAGTTTTCACCTACATACCTAAGCAGTACCGATGCCGAGAGCTTTGGTCTCCTCAGAGACTCTCCCCGCTCCCCTCCCCCTATTTGCACTTGTGATGTTTTTAAGTTCTTACTTGCAATTTTCCCTGTATACTGCAAAAGCTTCAACATAAATTCAGTTAAAAATGAAATGTGATTCAGGTTCTTCGCCCTGGGCTCTGCAGCAGTTCCCTGAAAAAAGAGTTTTTTGCAGTAAGCTTAGTACAGACAACTTCGGCACAAAACTGAGACCACAATTTCTTGTCAGTCCTTTTTTTATTCGACGCTTTCTCTTCTATTTCCACCTTTTCTGTCCCCAATCGCCCTCCCTAAGGTCCAGCCACAGACAGTTGTTTCTATATGCTGGGGAAGCTCTGTTCTTTTCGTTAGATATTGTTACCTCAATTATTATGAGCCTCTTTCCCGATAATCTTAATACGTTCATGCGACTGTTCGCTGCAAATCCACGTTGATGTAACTTTAGCTTTACAGATTTATATAATAATTGACGAGAGATATGTGAAATCCTCTTCTTCAAATAATCATGCCGCCAGGATTACGAAAAGTCGCATGATAATTGGCACCCCCGGCACGTAATCAACTAATAATATTGAATTTACTTTTAGCGACTGTAGTAAACGGACTTATTCACATAAAAACCTTAAACGCAGCCGTACCTTTAAAAAATTCGAATCGAAAGAATTCTCCTAGCACGCCTGTCATATGATACGTTCCCTTCCAAAATACAGGCTTCATCTGCGCATTCAAGGCTGTGATGATCAGCGCGAAACTATGTATCTCAGCCTGAACAGCAGTTTCCACTACAAAACGCAATGACCGACCCGCACATGTAAGCAGCACATATATTCGGCAAAATATTGGAAATGTATTCACAAAAGCCGGTACTACAAAGAACCAGAGTAAAGCTAATCATTTCCAATATTGGGCTGATTGTACTGCTTGGGCGTGAAGGTGATGTCTTTCACTCTCGGCTATTGAATGCCTGCTTACATGCACCGCCTTGCATCCATAACTATGTAAAATCAGCGGAAACATTGGGGGCGAATGTCTATGATTACGCGTGCTATAGAATGACTTGACGAAATGGACCAGCGTAGATATCAGCCGCCGCGGTGGCTGAGTGGTTATGTGCGGTGAGCTGCTGGCCCGAAAGAGGCGGGTTCGATTCCGGCCCCGGCGGTCGAATTTCGATGGAGGCGAAATTGTAGAGGCCCGTGTGCTGTGCGATGTCAGAGCACGTTAAAGAACCCCAGGATGTCGAAATTTCCGGAGCCCTTCACTACGGCGTCTTTCATAGCCTTATTCGCTTCGGGACGATAAACCCCATAAACCAACCAGTATATATATGAGACGGCCTATACAAACGTTCACGCAGTGGCTAGAAATTTTATTATTTAACTCGGCT
>NC_135499.1:47841537-47849037 GCF_052857255.1 Amblyomma americanum | reverse complement strand
GTCTGTCTGTCTGTCTGTCTGTCTGTCTGTCTGTCTGTCTATCTATCTATCTATCTATCTATCTATCTATCTATCTATCTATCTATCTATCTATCTATCTATCTATCTATCTATCTATCTGTCTGTCTGTCTGTCTGTCTGTCTGTCTGTCTGTCTGTCTGTCTGTCTGTCTGTCTATCTATCTATCTATCTATCTATCTATCTATCTATCTATCTATCTATCTATCTATCTATCTATCTATCTATCTATCTATCTATCTATCTATCTATCTATCTATCTATCCATCGATCTGTCTATTTATCTATACTGTCTATATGTCTATAGCTTTCTCTATCTATCTATCTATATCCATTTATATCTCTCTATCTATATCCATCTGTCTCTATCTAGCTATCTCTATCTATCTATCTCTATCTCTTTTGAGATGTGTGAAAAATAAATGAAGAACTTTAAGCTCTGAACACGACTAAGCAATGTTCCTTCTATGCAGAAACCATTACCTTATGGGCCACCATGGGCAATGTTGGGACTTTGGAAGTAACTCTTCAAGCAGGTGCGGACTCGGTAGTGGAGTGCGCAGCCTCTATAGGCCTCGCGTGCTCCTCTGCTAAGTCTGAACTCTTGCTACTCTACCAGACCCTGAACCGAAACAGGAAGCAAAACCCCTCCATACACGTCGAGGTCAATGGTCTACCAGCGCCAGAGGTTGAAAGGATACGCATCCTAGGTGTGTTCTTACAAAACAATGGACGCAACACGGAGACCATCTCCGAACTAACAGTCACGACATATCAAACCAATCGACTGATTAAAAGAGTAGCCAACAAGCACCGAGGCATGCGTGAACATGACCTAAGGTGGCTGGTGCAGGCATTCGTGATTAGTCGGATGGTTTACTCCCTTAACTACTTCTACCTCACAAAGTTGGAGGAAGATAAGGTATATGCACTAATAAGACAGGCATACAAGTCAGCCTAAATCTCCCACTACGAGCTCCCACCAACCATCTCCTACGCATGGAATCACAATACACTACAAGAAATAACTGAAGCTCATCGCATGGCTAAGATTGACAGGACTATCCTCCACAAATACAGGTAGACACATTCTTGCCTCTCTAAAGATTCAGCCAACAGGTCCACCCCCATACAACACCCACGCCATCCCAACACATACCATGGATGGACTCATAGCTCACCCCTCTGCCCTAAACGTACACCCAGTTCACAACCAGGCCAGACGCGAATCTCGTGCCAAGCTCGTGCCATGCAAACGACAAAGACGCGGCCGACGTGGACGTGGCAGAGTACATCCACAATTCGGCGTACGCCATCACTGTAGCATTGCATGACCTCAAGCACATAGCCTCATGCTCGATTAAGGCAACAACCTCACTTGAAGCCGAAGAAGCAGCCATAGTGTTTGCCATTTCCTCCTCCGCTGCCACACTCATTCTGAGTGACACTAAAACAGCAATCACGAATTTTGCACGGGGACACATTCATTCTACCACCGGAAAAATTCTCAATTTTTGCTCCACAGAACCTCGACCAGTTCATATTGTTTGGGTGCCAGCCCACGCAGGCAACCCCGGCAACGAAGTGGCCCACTCTCTTGCTCGAGCGTACGTCAACCGAGCAGGGCACGCCGTAGACCGGGGTAGCGCTAGGGACCGGTCCGTCACCTATCATGAAATAACCCTCCATTACAAGGGAGCAAAGACTCGTCTATCCCCCAACACAAATCTCTCTCTCGAAAGGACAACAAACTATCCGGATTTGTTATCCCTTATCAACCAGGCCAATACACACCCGAATGCTCTCTTTGTGGGGCTCTGAGAGCCAACTTTGACCACATTTTATATCTCTGCCCAGAATTCCAACCACCATCTCGCTGGAACATCACGGACAAAAAGTTTTGGGAGATCGCGGTCTTCAGCTACGAGCCGGCCTCACAAAGGCGGCTGGTGCAGTGGGCTGGACAGGTCGCCACACGTTATGGACTGTTGGCCACCACTCGGGATCAAGAGCCAGACCAACCCTAGGCAGTAAATCGTCCATAATGCTCATCAATAAAGTTTTCACCTACATACCTAAGCAGTACCGATGCCGAGAGCTTTGGTCTCCTCAGAGACTCTCCCCGCTCCCCTCCCCCTATTTCCACTTGTGATGTTTTTAAGTTCTTACTTGCAATTTTCCCTGTATACTGCAAAAGCTTCAACATAAATTCAGTTAAAAATGAAATGAGATTCAGGTTCTTCGCCCTGGGCTCTGCAGCAGTTCCCTGAAAAAAGAGTTTTTTGCAGTAAGCTTAGTACAGACAACTTCGGCACAAAACTGAGACCACAATTTCTTGTCAGTCCTTTTTTTATTCGACGCTTTCTCTTCTATTTCCACCTTTTCTGTCCCCAATCGCCCTCCTAAGGTCCAGCCACAGGCAGTTGTTCCTATATGCTGGGGAAGCTCTGTTCTTTTCGTTAGATATTGTTACCTCAATTATTATGAGCCTCTTTCCCGATAATCTTAATACGTTCATGCGACTGTTCGCTGCAAATCCACGTTGATGTACTTTAGCTTTACAGATTTATATAATAATTGACGAGAGATATGTGAAATCCTCTTCTTCAAATTAATCATGCCGCCAGGATTACGAAAAGTCGCATGATAATTGGCACCCCCGGCACGTAATCAACTAATAATATTGAATTTACTTTTAGCGACTGTAGTAAACGGACTTATTCACATAAAAACCTTAAACGCAGCCGTACCTTTAAAAAATTCGAATCGAAAGAATTCTCCTAGCACGCCTGTCATATGATACGTTCCCTTCCAAAATACAGGCTTCATCTGCGCATTCAAGGCTGTGATGATCAGCGCGAAACTATGTATCTCAGCCTGAACAGCAGTTTCCACTACAAAACGCAATGACCGACCCGCACATGTAAGCAGCACATATATTCGGCAAAATATTGGAAATGTATTCACAAAAGCCGGTACTACAAAGGACCAGAGTAAAGCTAATCATTTCCAATATTGGGCTGATTGTACTGCTTGGGCGTGAAGGTGATGTCTTTCACTCTCGGCTATTGAAAGCCTGCTTACATGCACCGCCTTGCATCCATAACTATGTAAAATCAGCGGAAACATTGGGGGCGAATGTCTATGATTACGCGTGCTATAGAATGACTTGACGAAATGGACCAGCGTAGATATCAGCCGCCGCGGTGGCTGAGTGGTTATGTGCGGTGAGCTGCTGGCCCGAAAGAGGCGGGTTCGATTCCGGCCCCGGCGGTCGAATTTCGATGGAGGCGAAATTGTAGAGGCCCGTGTGCTGTGCGATGTCAGAGCACGTTAAAGAACCCCAGGATGTCGAAATTTCCGGAGCCCTTCACTACGGCGTCTTTCATAGCCTTATTCGCTTCGGGACGATAAACCCCATAAACCAACCAGTATATATATGAGACGGCCTATACAAACGTTCACGCAGTGGCTAGAAATTTTATTATTTAACTCGGCTGTATAGTTGCCTGTTTTACGGTGGCAATCATTGGTCTACAGACAATCATTGGCTGTCGGCCAAATGTCTTGGCCTGATCTTTGACAGTGATCACTCTTGAAACTCACCTTTCTTTTGTTTGCCAAAGACTTCGTGCTGTATCGTGTGTGCTGTATAATGTTAGATATTTTCTGCCTTTTTCTGTCGGTAAGTGTGTTACACATGTTCTAGCCTGTAGTGTTCTTAGACATGGAATCACAGATTATGGTCCCTGCACGGTTCGCTGGCAGCACAGGGTGAATTCAGTTCTGCGTTCCCTTCTAAGAATATGTCCTTCGACTTGTCTATTGGTAATGACACTGGTATTTTAGAATACTAAACCTTCCAAATTTAACACTTTCTTAAAAAAATTATTGTGCTGTAAAATTTCTGGTACAGTCAGTTCATCATTCCATATGTTTCTGCATGTGATATAAGACCAAAATACCGTTACTGCATTCCTCGCTCTTCAACCCGGTACGGACAGCGTACAAGTCAATACTACGTACTTGCCTGTTTCAACAGTTTGCCACCTAGTCTATTCCGCATGGAAACAAAATCTGTCGGTCTGTCTCACTGTCTATCAATCTATCTATCAATCTATTTATCTGTCTATTTTTCTATCTATCTATTTTTCTATCTATCTATCTATCTATCTATCTATCTATCTATCTATCTATCTATCTATCTATCTATCTATCTATCTATCTATCTATCTATCTATCTATCTATCTATCTATCTATCTATCTATCTATCTATCTATCTATCTATCTATCTATCTATCTATCTATCTATCTATCTATCTATCTATCTATCTATCTATCTATCTATCTATCTATCTATCTATCTATCTATCTATCTATCTATCTATCTATCTATCTATTTATCTATCTATCTATCTATCTATCTATCTATCTATCTGCCTATCTATCCATCTATCTATCTATCTATCTATGTATCTATCTATCTATCTATCTATCTATCTATCTATCTATCTATCTATCTATCTATCTATCTATCTATCTATCTATCTATCTATCTATCTATCTATCTATCTATCTATCTATCTATCTATCTATCTATCTGCCTATCTCTCTATCTATCTATCTATCTATCTATCTATCTATCTATCTATCTATCTATCTATCTATCTATCTATCTATCTATCTATCTATCTATCTATCTATCTATCTATCCTGTCTGTCTGTCTGTCTGTCTGTCTGTCTGTCTGTCTATCTATCTATCTATCTATCTATCTATCTATCTATCTATCTATCTATCTATCTATCTATCTATCTATCTATCTATCTATCTATCTATCTATCTGTCTGTCTGTCTGTCTGTCTGTCTGTCTGTCTGTCTGTCTGTCTGTCTGTCTGTCTGTCTGTCTGTCTGTCTGTCTGTCTGTCTGTCTGTCTGTCTGTCTGTCTGTCTGTCTGTCTGTCTGTCTGTCTGTCTGTCTGTCTGTCTATCTATCTATCTATCTATCTATCTATCTATCTATCTATCTATCTATCTATCTATCTATCTATCTATCTATCTATCTATCTATCTATCTATCTATCTATCTATCTATCTATCTATCTATCTATCTATCCATCGATCTGTCTATTTATCTATACTGTCTATATGTCTATAGCTGTCTCTATCTATCTATCTATCTATATCCATTTATATCTCTCTATCTATATCCATCTGTCTCTATCTAGCTATCTCTATCTATCTATCTCTATCTCTTTTGAGATGTGTGAAAAATAAATGAAGAACTTTAAGCTCTGAACACGACTAAGCAATGTTCCTTCTATGCAGAAACCATTACCTTATGGGCCACCATGGGCAATGTTGGGACTTTGGAAGTAACTCTTCAAGCAGGTGCGGACTCGGTAGTGGAGTGCGCAGCCTCTATAGGCCTCGCGTGCTCCTCTGCTAAGTCTGAACTCTTGCTACTCTACCAGACCCTGAACCGAAACAGGAAGCAAAACCCCTCCATACACGTCGAGGTCAATGGTCTACCAGCGCCAGAGGTTGAAAGGATACGCATCCTAGGTGTGTTCTTACAAAACAATGGACGCAACACGGAGACCATCTCCGAACTAACAGTCACGACATATCAAACCAATCGACTGATTAAAAGAGTAGCCAACAAGCACCGAGGCATGCGTGAACATGACCTAAGGTGGCTGGTGCAGGCATTCGTGATTAGTCGGATGGTTTACTCCCTTAACTACTTCTACCTCACAAAGTTGGAGGAAGATAAGGTATATGCACTAATAAGACAGGCATACAAGTCAGCCCTAAATCTCCCCCTACGAGCTCCCACCAACCATCTCCTACGCATGGAATCACAATACACTACAAGAAATAACTGAAGCTCATCGCATGGCTAAGATTGACAGACTATCCTCCACAAATACAGGTAGACACATTCTTGCCTCTCTAAAGATTCAGCCAACAGGTCCACCCCCATACAACACCCACGCCATCCCAACACATACCATGGATGGACTCATAGCTCACCCTCTGCCCTAAACGTACACCCAGTTCACAACCAGGCCAGACGCGAATCTCGTGCCAAGCTCGTGCCATGCAAACGACAAAGACGCGGCCGACGTGGACGTGGCAGAGTACATCCACAATTCGGCGTATGCCATCACTGTAGCATTGCATGACCTCAAGCACATAGCCTCATGCTCGATTAAGGCAACAACCTCACTTGAAGCCGAAGAAGCAGCCATAGTGTTTGCCATTTCCTCCTCCGCTGCCACACTCATTCTGAGTGACACTAAAACAGCAATCACGAATTTTGCACGGGGACACATTCATTCTACCACCGGAAAAATTCTCAATTTTTGCTCCACAGAACCTCGACCAGTTCATATTGTTTGGGTGCCAGCCCACGCAGGCAACCCCGGCAACGAAGTGGCCCACTCTCTTGCTCGAGCGTACGTCAACCGAGCAGGGCACGCCGTAGACCGGGGTAGCGCTAGGGACCGGCTCGTCACCTATCATGAAATAACCCTCCATTACAAGGGAGCAAAGACTCGTCTATCCCCCAACACAAATCTCTCTCTCGAAAGGACAACAAACTATCCGGATTTGTTATCCCTTATCAACCCAGGCCAATACACACCCGAATGCTCTCTTTGTGGGGCTCTGAGAGCCAACTTTGACCACATTTTATATCTCTGCCCAGAATTCCAACCACCATCTCGCTGGAACATCACGGACAAAAAGTTTTGGGAGATCGCGGTCTTCAGCTACGAGCCGGCCTCACAAAGGCGGCTGGTGCAGTGGGCTGGACAGGTCGCCACACGTTATGGACTGTTGGCCACCACTCGGGATCAAGAGCCAGACCAACCCTAGGCAGTAAATCGTCCATAATGCTCATCAATAAAGTTTTCACCTACATACCTAAGCAGTACCGATGCCGAGAGCTTTGGTCTCCTCAGAGACTCTCCCCGCTCCCCTCCCCCTATTTCCACTTGTGATGTTTTTAATTTCTTACTTGCAATTTTCCCTGTATACTGCAAAAGCTTCAACATAAATTCAGTTAAAAATGAAATGAGATTCAGGTTCTTCGCCCTGGGCTCTGCAGCAGTTCCCTGAAAAAAGAGTTTTTTGCAGTAAGCTTAGTACAGACAACTTCGGCACAAAACTGAGACCACAATTTCTTGTCAGTCCTTTTTTTATTCGACGCTTTCTCTTCTATTTCCCCCTTTTCTGTCCCCAATCGCCCTCCCTAAGGTCCAGCCACAGGCAGTTGTTCCTATATGCTGGGGAAGCTCTGTTCTTTTCGTTAGATATTGTTACCTCAATTATTATGAGCCTCTTTCCCGATAATCTTAATACGTTCATGCGACTGTTCGCTGCAAATCCACGTTGATGTAACTTTAGCTTTACAGATTTATATAATAATTGACGAGAGATATGTGAAATCCTCTTCTTCAAATTAATCATGCCGCCA
>NC_135499.1:47826537-47831537 GCF_052857255.1 Amblyomma americanum | reverse complement strand
CCGCGGTGGCTGAGTGGTTATGTGCGGTGAGCTGCTGGCCCGAAAGAGGCGGGTTCGAGTCCGGCCCCGGCGGTCGAATTTCGATGGAGGCGAAATTGTAGAGGCCCGTGTGCTGTGCGATGTCAGAGCACGTTAAAGAACCCCAGGATGTCGAAATTTCCGGAGCCCTTCACTACGGCGTCTCTCATAGCCTTATTCGCTTCGGGACGATAAACCCCATAAACCAACCAGTATATATATGAGACGGCCTATACAAACGTTCACGCAGTGGCTAGAAATTTTATTATTTAACTCGGCTGTATAGTTGCCTGTTTTACGGTGGCAATCATTGGTCTACAGACAATCATTGGCTGTCGGCCAAATGTCTTGGCCTGATCTTTGACAGTGATCACTCTTGAAACTCACCTTTCTTTTCTTTGCCAAAGACTTCGTGGTGTATCGTGTGTGCTGTATATTGTTAGATATTTTCTGCCTTTTTCTGTCGGTAAGTGTGTTACACATGTTCTAGCCTGTAGTGTTCTTAGATATGGAATCACTGATTATGGTCCCTGCACGGTTCGCTGGCAGCACAGGGTGAATTCAGTTCTGCGTTCCCTTCTAAAGAATATGTCCTTCGACTTGTCTATTGGTAATGACACTGGTATTTTAGAATACTAAACCTTCCAAATTTAACACTTTCCTAAAAGAAATAACTGTGCTGTAAAATTTCTGGTACAGTCAGTTCATCATTGCATATGTTTCTGCATGTGATATAAGACAAAAATACCGTTACTGCATTCCTCGCTCTTCAACCCGGTACGGACAGCGTACAAGTCAATACTACGTACTTGCCTGTTTCAACAGTTTGCCACCTAGTCTATTCCGCATGGAAACAAAATCTGTCGGTCTGTCTCACTGTCTATCAATCTATCTATCTATCTATTTATCTGTCTATTTTTCTATTTATCTATTTTTCTATCTATCTATCTATCTATCATCATCATCATCATCATCAGCCTTACTACACCCACTGCAGGGCAAAGGCCTCTCCCATGTCTCTCCAATTAACCCTATCCTTTGCCAGCTGCATCCACCCTTTGCCTGCAAACTTCTTAATCTCATCTGCCCACCTAACCTTCTGCCGCCCCCTGCTACGCTTACTTTCTCTTGGAACCCACTCCGTTACCCTTAAAGACCAGCGGTTATCTTGCCTTCGCATTACATGCCCTGCCCAAGCCCATTTCTTTCTCTTGATTTCGACCAGGATGTCATTAACCCGTGTTTGTTCCCTCACCCACTCTGCCCGCTTCCGATCTCTTAACGTTACACCTATCATTTTTCTTTCCATGGCTCGCTGCGTTGTCCTTAACTTAAGCTGAACTCTTTTCGTTAGCCTCCACGTTTCTGCCCCGTAGGTGAGTACCGGTAAGATTATGCTGTTGTACACTTTCCTCTTGAGGGAAATTGGTAAACTGCCACTCATGATCTGCGAAAATTTGCCATATGCGCTCCACCCCATTCTTATCCTTCTAGTTATCTCCCTCTCATGATCCGGATCAGCTGTCACTACCTGCCCTAAGTAGACGTATTCCGGCAAAATTTCTAGGCTCTCGCTGCCAATTGTGAATTGTTGTTCCCTTGCTAGGCTGTTGAACATTACCTTGGTTTTCTGCATGTTATATTTTTAGACCCATCGATCTGCTCTGCCTGTCTAACTCGTTGATCATGATTTGCAGTTCACCTCCTGAGTGACTCAGCAAGGCAATGTCATCAGCATCTATCTATCTATCTATCTATCTATCTATCTATCTATCTATCTATCTATCTATCTATCTATCTATCTATCTATCTATCTATCTATCTATCTATCTATCTATCTATCTATCTATCTATCTATCTATCTATCTATCTATCTATCTATCTATCTATCTATCTATCTATCTATCTATCTATCTATCTATCTATCTATCTATCTATCTATCTATCTATCTATCTATCTATCTATCTATCTATCTATCTATCTATCTATCTATCTATCTATCTATCTATCTATCTATCTATCTATCTATCTATCTATCTATCTATCTATCTATCTATCTATCTATCTCTCTATCTATCTATCTATCTATCTATCTATCTATCTATCTATCTATCTATCTATCTATCTATCTATCTATCTATCTATCTATCTATCTATCTATCTATCTATCTATCTATCTATCTATCTATCTATCTATCTATCTATTTATCTATCTATCTATCTATCTATCTATCTATCTATCTATCTATCTATCTATCTATCTATCTATCTGCCTATCTATCCATCTATCTATCTATCTATCTATCTATCTATCTATCTATCTATCTATCTATCTATCTATCTATCTATCTATCTATCTATCTATCTATCTATCTATCTATCTATCTATCCATCGATCTGTCTATCTATCTATACTGTCTATATGTCTATAGCTGTCTCTATCTATCTATCTATATCCATTTATATCTCTCTATCTATATCCATCTGTCTCTATCTAGCTATCTCTATCTATCTAACTCTATCTGTTTTGAGATGTGTGAAAAATAAATGAAGAACTTTAAGCTCAGAACACGACTAAGCAATGTTCCTTCTATGCAGAAACCATTACCTTATGGGCCACCATGGGCAATGTTGGGACCCTGGAAGTAACTCTTCAAGCAGGTGCGGACTCGGTAGTGGAGTGCGCAGCCTCTATAGGCCTCGCGTGCTCCTCTGCTAAGTCTGAACTCTTGCTACTCTACCAGACCCTGAACCGAAACAGGAAGCAAAACCCCTCCATACACGTCGAGGTCAATGGTCTACCAGTGCCAGAGGTTGAAAGGATACGCATCCTAGGTGTGTTCTTACAAAACAATGGACGCAACACGGAGACCATCTCCGAACTAACAGTCACGACATATCAAACCAATCGACTGATTAAAAGTGTAGCCAACAAGCACCGAGGCATGCGTGAACATGACCTAAGGTGGCTGGTGCAGGCATTCGTGATTAGTCGGATGGTTTACTCCCTTAACTACCTCTACCTCACAAAGTTGGAGGAAGATGAGGTATATGCACTAATAAGACAGGCATACAAGTCAGCCCTAAATCTCCCACTACGAGCTCCCACCAACCATCTCCTACGCATGGAATCACAATACACTACAAGAAATAACTGAAGCTCATCGCATGGCTAAGATTGACAGACTATCCTCCACAAATACAGGTAGACACATTCTTGACTCTCTAAAGATTCAGTTAACAGGTCCACCCTCATACAACACCCACGCCATCCCAACACATACCATGGATGGACTCATAGCTCACCCTCTGCCCTAAACGTACACCCAGTTCACAACCAGGCCAGACGCGAATCTCGTGCCATGCTCGTGCCATGCAAACGACAAAGACGCGGCCGACGTGGACGTGGCAGAGTACATCCACAATTCGGCGTACGCCATCACTGTAGCATTGCATGACCTCAAGCACATAGCCTCATGCTCGATTAAGGCAACAACCTCACTAGAAGCCGAAGAAGCAGCCATAGTGTTTGCCATTTCCTCCTCCGCTGCCACACTCATTCTGAGTGACACTAAAACAGCAATCACGAATTTTGCACGGGGACACATTCATTCTACCACCGGAAAAATTCTCAATTTTTGCTCCACAGAACCTCGACCAGTTCAAATTGTTTGGGTGCCAGCCCACGCAGGCAACCCCGGCAACGAAGTGGCCCACTCTCTTGCTAGAGCGTACGTCAACCGAGCAGGGCACGCCGTAGACCGAGGTAGCGCTAGGGACCGGCTCGTCACCTATCATGAAATAACCCTCCATTACAAGGGAGCAAAGACTCGTCTATCCCCCAACACAAATCTCTCTCTCGAAAGGACAACAAACTATCCGGATTTGTTATCCCTTATCAACCCAGGCCAATACACACCCGAATGCTCTCTTTGTGGGGCTCTGAGAGCCAACTTTGACCACATTTTATATCTCTGCCCAGAATTCCAACCACCATCTCGCTGGAACATCACGGACAAAAAGTGTTGGGAGATCGCGGTCTTCAGCTACGAGCCGGCCTCACAAAGGCGGCTGGTGCAGTGGGCTGGACAGGTCGCCACACGTTATGGACTGTTGGCCACCACTCGGGATCAAGAGCCAGACCAACCCTAGGCAGTAAATCGTGCGTAAGGCTCATCAATAAAGTTTTCACCTACATACCTAAGCAGTACCGATGCCGAGAGCTTTGGTCTCCTCAGAGACTCTCCCCGCTCCCCTCCCCCTATTTCCACTTGTGATGTTTTTAAGTTCTTACTTGCAATTTTCCCTGTATACTGCAAAAGCTTCAACATAAATTCAGTTAAAAATGAAATGTGATTCAGGTTCTTCGCCCTGGGCTCTGCAGCAGTTCCCTGAAAAAAGAGTTTTTTGTAGTAAGCTTAGTACAGACAACTTCGGCACAAAACTGAGACCACAATTTCTTGTCATTCCTTTTTTTATTCGACGCTTTCTCTTCTATTTCCACCTTTTCTGTCCCCAATCGCCCTCCCTAAGGTCCAGCCACAGGCAGTTGTTTCTATATGCCGGGGAAGCTCTGTTCTTTTCGTTAGATATTGTTACCTCAATTATTATGAGCCTCTTTCCCGATAATCTTAATACGTTCATGCGACTGTTCGCTGCAAATCCACGTTGATGTAACTTTAGCTTTACAGATTTATATAATAATTGACGAGAGATATGTGAAATCCTCTTCTTCAAATTAATCATGCCGCCAGGATTACGAAAAGTCGCATGATAATTGGCACCCCCGGCACGTAATCAACTAATAATATTGAATTTACTTTTAGCGACTGTAGTAAACGGACTTATTCACATAAAAACCTTAAACGCAGCCGTACCTTTAAACAATTCGAATCGAAAGAATTCTCCTAGCACGCCTGTCATATGATACGTTCCCTTCCAAAATACAGGCTTCATTCAAGGCTGTGATGATCAGCGCGAA